>NW_024070201.1:54426767-54437305 GCF_014754425.2 Oryx dammah | reverse complement strand
ACCAAAAAAAAAAAAAAAAACCGACAAGGCAAACCATTCAGTATCACAGTTATCCAAGTCTATGCCCCAACCAGTAACGCTGAAGAAGCTGAAGTTGAACGGTTTTATGAAGACCTACAAGACCTTTTAGAACTAACACCCAAAAAAGATGTCCTTTTCATTATAGGGGACTGGAATGCAAAAGTAGGAAGTCAAGAAACACCTGGAGTAACAGGCAAATTTGGCCTTGGAATGCGGAATGAAGCAGGGCAAAGACTAATAGAGTTTTGCCAAGAAAATGCACTGGTCATAGCAAACACCCTCTTCCAACAACACAAGAGAAGACTCTACACATGGACATCACCAGATGGTCAACACCGAAATCAGACTGATTATATTCTCTGCAACCAAAGATGGAGAAGCTCTATACAGTCAACAAAAGCCAAACCAGGAGCTGACTGTGGCTCAGATCATGAACTCCTTATTACCAAATTCAGATTTAAATTGAAGAAAGCAGGGAAAACCACTAGACCATTCAGGTATGACCTAAATCAAATCCCTTATGATTATACAGTGGAAGTGAGAAATAGATTTAAGGGCCTAGATATGATAGATAGAGTGCCTGATGAACTATGGAATGATATTCATGACATTGTACAGAAGACAGGGATCAAGACCATCCCCATGGAAAAGAAATGCAAAAAAGCAAAATGGCTGTCTGGGGAAGCCTTACAAATAGCTGTGAAAAGAAGAGAGGCAAAAAGCAAAGGAGAAAAGGAAAGATATAAGCATCTAAATGCAGAGTTCCAAAGAATAGCAAGAAGAGATAAGAAAGCCTTCTTCAGCGATCAATGCAAAGAAATAGAGGAAAACAACAGAATGGGAAAGACTGGAGATCTCTTCAAGAAAATTAGAGATACCAAGGGAACATTTCATGCAAAGATGGGCTCGATAAAGGACAGAAATGGTATGGACCTAACAGAAGCAGAAGATATTAAGAAAAGATGGCAAGAATACACAGAAGAACTGTCCAAAAAAGATCTTCACGGCCATCTATATTGACTGTGCTGGGTCTTTATGCATGAGCTTTCTCTAGCTGGAGCAAGTGGGGGCTACTCTCTGGTTGCAGAGCACAGACTTCTTGCTGCAGTGGCTTCCACTGTTGTGGAACATGGGTTCTGGTGCACCTGGGCTTCAGCAGTTGTGGTGCATGGGCTTAATTGCCACAGAATCTTCCCAGACCAGGGGTTGAACCCATGTCCCCAGAATTGGTAGGAGAATTCTTACCACTGGGACACCAGGTAAGTCCAAATTGACTACAGTATTAAATGAACATTGATGGGGTAACTTTCCAAGACATTAGAAGATATGAGCAGTTCTTCCCTCATCTATAACCAACACAATCCTAGAAAAAACTATAAAAGTCAGATATGAAAGGCACCTTGCCCAAAGGATCCTTTGAGGATGTCCAAATAGATTCTGTACAGTTTCTTCCCTCTGTGCATTATGAATTTGTACTAGTAATTGTGTGTGGCCACAGGACTGGAAAAGGTCAGTTTTCATTCCAGTCCCAAAGAAAGGCAATGCCAAAGAATGCTAAAACTACCACACAATTGCACTCATCTCACACGCTAGCAAAGTAATGCTCAAAATTCTCAAAGCCAGGCTTCAGCAATACATCAACCGTGAACTTCCTGATGTTCAAGCTGGTTTTAGAAAAGACAGAGGAACCAGAGATCAAATTGCCAACATCCGCTGGATCATTGAAAAAGCAAGAGACTTCCAGAAAAACATCTATTTCTGCTTTATTGACTATGCCAAAGCCTTTGACTGTGTGGATCACAAGAAACTGTGGAAAATTCTGAAAGAGTTGGGAATACCAGACCACCTGACCTGCCTCTTGAGAAATCTGTATGCAAGTCAGGAAGCAACAGTTAGAAATGGACATGGAACAACAGAACTGGTTCCAAATAGGAAAAGGAGTATGTCAAGGCTGTATATTGTCACCCTGCTTATTTAACTTCTATGCAGAATACATCATGAGAAATGCTGGATTGGAAGAAACACAAGCTGGAATCAAGATTGCCAGGAGAAATATCAATAACCTCAGATATGCAGATGACACCACCCTTATGGCAGAAAGTGAAGAGGAACTAAAAAGCCTCTTGATGAAAGTAAAAGAGGAGAGTGAAACAGTTGGCTTAAAGCTCAACATTCAGAAAACGAAGATCATGGCATCCGGTCCCATCACTTCATGGGAAACAGTGTCAGACTTTATTTTCTTGGGCTCCAAAATCACTGCAGATGGTGACTGCAGCCATGAAATTAAAAAATGCTTACTCCTTGGAAGAAAAGTTATGAGCAACCTAGATAGCATATTCAAAAGCAGAGACATTACTTTGCCGACTATGGTCTGTCTAGTCAAGGCTATGGTTTTTCCAGTAGTCATGTATGGATGTGAGAGTTGGACTGTGAAGAAGGCTGAGTGCTGAAGAATTGATGCTTTTGAACTGTGGTGTTGGAGAAGACTCTTAAGAGTCCCTTGGACTGCAAGGAGATCCAACCAGTCCATTCTGAAGATCAACCCTGGGATTTCTTTGGAAGGAATGATGCTAAAGCTGAAACTCCAGTACTTTGGCCACCTCATGCGAAGAGTTGACTCATTGGAAACGACTCTGATGTTGGGAGGGATTGGGTACAGGAGGAGAAGGGGACGACAGAGGATGAGATGGCTGGATGGCATCACTGACTCGATGGACGTGAGTCTAAGTGAACTCCAGGAGTTGGTGATGGATAGGGAGGCCTGGTGTGCTGTGATTCATGGGGTCGCAAAGAGTCAGACACGACTGAGCAACTGAACTGAACTGAACTGAATGTTAACAGCAGTAGTTAACAGTTGTAGCAATGGCACTGGTTCCTCAAAGAAGAGATTAAAAAAAAAAACTATTTATTTGTCTGTCTTTGGGTCTTGGTTGCATAGTTCAAGGTCTTTCATTGATGTGTACGGACTCTCTAGTTGTGGCGTATGGCTTAAGTTGCTCCTCTGCATGTGGGATCTTAGTTACCCAGCCAGAGATCAAACCCTTGCATCACAAGGCAGATTCTTAACCACTGAACCACCAATAAAGTCCCAAAAAAGAAGTTTTAAATGACCCTTGGAAGGGCTGGCCCATGACCTCTGTTCTCTCACTAGTGTCTCTACCTAATACCAGGAATAAGCTCCATCACACAGAAAAGAAAATTGCTAGAAACTCAGGAAGGATATCAGTGTACTGATTGTCACAAAATTCCAGAGAAGATAATAAATTCTCTCTGGATTTCTGGTGAAAGTTACAGCTAGGAGGTAACACTTGAACTGTGTTTGATGGATCCATGGCATGAGGAGGGAGAGCTTTTTAGGCAGAGGAAGAGCATGGCAAACTCTTAGATGATGAAAAGGGCAGGTGTAGCAAAGAGTGAATGTAATGCCAGACTGTGAAAAGAATTTTGAGTTCAATTTTGGGTAGCATCTTGGTTTTTTCTCTTTCATTGTTTTTTTTTTCAGGTACTTGGATTTTTGTTGTGTTGGGAAAAAAATGAACTATACCTGCACTGGTGTCATAAGGTAGGACATCTGAATCTTCATAGGAGATCTGAGACAAGGACTGAATGTGCCTGTTTGGCACTAAGTGTTAAATACAGAGCCTCCCTTTCTTTGTCTCCCTTAGAAACAAGAGACCTGCTGACACTGTTTCAACTGAAATCATTCAGTTTCTAACAGGTGGAACTGGCTTACTGACCAAGCTGAACCCAAACTTTATTTTTTCTCACTACTCTATGTTAAACTCATTCTGTGATTCTGTTCTTCCCATTCCCATAAAATCTTGTGCAAACTCCATTGTTTTCCCAGTCCTTTATAGTCACAGAAGTTTCTTATTTCAGTCATTAAGAATTTTAATTTACTGTAGTAGACCGAGCTTTCCTGATGGCTCAGCGGTAAAGAATTCTGCAATGCAGGAGACACAGGAGACGCAGGTTCAATTTCTAGGTCAAGAAGATCCTCTGGAGGAGGGCATGGCAACCCACTCCAGTATTCTTGCCTGAAGAATACTGGCGGACTACAGTCCATTGGGTCACAAAGAGTCGGACCCTGTTGTAACCTAAATGGGAAGGAAATCCAAAAAAGTGGGGATATTTGTATACATACAGCTGATTCCCTTTCCTGTACAATAGAAACTAACACAACCTTGTAAAGCAACTATGTTCTAATAAAATTTTTTAAAAATAAATAAATTTAAAAATAAAAATTTACTGTCAGTAACAAAGGATCCATATCTGGTCTGAGGAAGCAGGTATCACTGACCCAACATCTGAACACATGCAGCTCATTTCCTTCCTCATTTTGTTCTGCCATGGGCTTGAGCATCTCTAACACAGCCCCTTGCTATTTATAGGCTTTCAGGTATGGCTTTGATACCATTCCTTGTATTTCCTAAAATCCAGGAACATGTCAAACTCTGAGTGGTCCCCTTAAATTTCCTTTTACTCAAAAGGGAAGGATGAACTAACTGAAAATGCAAATTTAAGAGTTAGAATGAAGGGAAATTGAAATCGCAAGATCATGCAGGGAAACAGGAAATTGAAGAGTGAACATATAGGCCTTACTGAGATCCTATGGGTTTTGGAGTTGGGACACCATGAGCAGTTAGTCACTACCAAGAGTACCTATGGGTTAAACCATTCTAATTACTATTCCAGGCTTGTGTGTATTACAGAAACCATGCTTACCTTGCCTCTGTCAGTGAGCGCCGCTACTTGGCCTCTGCCTAGCAGAATCTCATCATTACCTTTGAACTCAGGAAGCCAGTTTCAATGGCAGCACTTCTCACCTTTATCCAGGCATAAAGGATGGCCACTACAGTGCTTTTCAAGGATGCTGACGCTTTCCTTACCAATGTGTTTTTCAGTGTCCTCTGAGACCTCCCATAGAGCATGATATACAGTGGCTTAGCTCATCATAGGTGATATTAACAGCATTCCAGTAACTTTTTCTCAATAAATCATTAGATTCTTTCTTCCATATTACACAAGAAATCGCTGGTGTCCCAATTTTATAAAGTATGGGCTACTATTGAGCTGAAACTCCAATACTTTGGCCATCTGATGTGAAGAGCCGACTCATTTGAAAAGACCCTGATGCTGGGAAAGATTGAGGCCAGGAGGAGAAGGGGATGACAGAGGATGAGATGGTTGGATGGCATCACTGACTCAACGGACATGAGTTTGGGCAAACTCACAAAGTTGGTGATGGACAGGGAGGCCTGTGTGCTGCAGTTCACGGGGTTGCAAAGAGTCAGACATGACTGAGTGACTGAACTGAACTGAACTATTGAGCCAAGGTTTCAGATACACAAAAAGAACCACTCTGAGATGCATAATACCTGAATGCTGATACATTGAATTTAGAATCTCTGGTACGTGCACATGTATCAATAAATTCAGCCTGGTTTAATATTACTTTATTTTCTCCTTGTCTAGCATCCTTAATATTACATTGTTTTTTCCTTGGCAAGCATCCTCAGAACCAATTCTGACACATATTCTACAGGATTTTTGTTAATAAATTTAACAAAGCCGTTATCTCTTCAGGTATTCTATGATCTAATTCCAGTTACGAATGCACAGCCAATGAGAAGTGGTGGAGCTGGTTATTAGAGGAGTTGGAATACCCTTGGAAGATGATTAATTTGTGTGGACCTTTAAACCCTTGGCCTTTAAGTCTCCCTGGCAAGGGAGTTTCTTTAGGGCTTGGAATTTCAGTGTGAAAAGAGTAAACCTGGAAGGAAAGGGTTAGCAATCAGGCCTATAGTACATCCCCTTCTACTTAAGTGTGCTCAGAGAACAATGAATGACCTCAATTAAAACTCTTTATTTTAAAAAATCTATATATAACTAATAACCCAACCTCCTAATAAACATACTAAAGATATTTATTAGTCAAAAGATAATGGAGAGTCCTTATCTATGGAAATTTCTAGGAGGATCTAAATTGGTATATCTAGGTTTCTTACAATAAATAAACTTACCTGGAATTTATAGATTTGTAAGGTGGGAAGCATGGCTGGCTGAAGTTGTGCAGTTAACAAAATATATATATATATTTAATTGATGCACCATAACCCAAAAGACTCCTTCTGTGGAGAAATGTTTCCACATACTTTGCTTAAAACACACCTCACAGTTTGAGTCACAGACCAGAATATATCATAATGTAGGAAAGACCTTTTTATGAATAGCTACTTTTGACAGATCTCCAAGGGAAACCGTTTTATCTGTACCTTATAATTGCCTTAAGTCATTAATAAAGCTTGGTGTGGAATAAAATCACAGAACTGCATGAGATTCAGGTGAGTCTCATTTGTCTATTAAAGTTTGTATTGTGATGCATTTGATTTGCTAATAAGTTATTTAAGATTTTAATATCTACATAGATCTATGTATAGAAGCATTTGGAATGTCATTTTTGTTTCCTATAATCCTTGTTGAGTGTGAATATCAGTGTTTTTGTTGGCTTTAAAAAACAAGTTGGAGAAAATTCCCTCTTTATTCTTTGGAAGAGTTTTTTAAAGTTGAAATATTTCTTCCTTAAATATTTGAAAAATTAACCCCGAGGGCAGCAAGGCCTGGAGTTTCTTTTATGAGGTTTAATTACAGATTCAATTACTTTCATAGATAAAGAATTATGGAGGAGTGGAAACCAAGCACTGTCTAGAGGGCTACATACATATAGAAAACTATCTATTTGAAGGGAGGCAGTTAAAGTTACGTATTCTTGGTCTCAATGTTCATTTCCTATGACCAAATATAGTTTTCTATATAGGTTTTTCTATACAGTTTTCGGCAGGTTTTTTTCATCTGTTCACCAAATATTTATAGAAAGTTTATTATGTGTCAGACATTCTAAAGACAATAAATATATAATCATGAACATTATCCCTGATTTCATGAAGCTTATAGTCTATTTGGGGGAAGCATACATTGAACAAAATACTGTTTACCTGAGATTGTATTGAGTCATATTTTTAAAAAGCGAGTATTTGTAATGGCTACTGTTGAAACTGAATGAGACATGCTAAGCAATGTTGAGGGCCAAGCTGACATGGAGATAATAAATCAGTAAAGGAATCAGACCACATAGCTGTGTAGGTTTGTTTGTTTGTTTGTTTTCCAACCATGGTGCACAAAAAAGACTTCACAGCAAAAAAAGGTGGATTATTAGATCCATGGACTATTAAAGAATGGTTAGATTTAAAAAGATGAGGAAATGAGGTCCCTGAAACTGTGAGTACATGCATGGCAATCCACTCCAGTATTCTTGGCTGGAGAATCCCATGGACAGGGGAGACTGGCAGGCTACAGTCCATAGGGTTGCAGAGTCAGACACGATTGAAGTGACTTATCACACACTCATGCACATTTCCCAAGGACAGTTCTGATCCAAGCTTAGTGTTTAGAAGTCAAAGTGAAAGTTGCTCAGTTGTGTCCAACTCTTTGTGACCCCATGGACTATACAGTCCATGGAATTCTCCAGGCCAAAATACTGGAATGAGTAGCCTTTTCCCTTCTCCAGAGGATCTTCCAAACCCAGGGATAAAACCGAGGTGTCCTGCATTAAGGGCAGATTCTTTACCAGCTGAGCCACAAGGGAAGCCCAAGAAAAATGGGTAGCCTATCCCTTCTCCAGTGGATCTTCCCAACCCAGGAATCAAACTGGGGTCTCCTTCATTGCAGGCAGATTATTTAACAACTGAGCTATCAGGGAAGCCCCAAAGAAGTCAACATATTCTTTTTATTTCCCTAGATCATGGTTCTGATAGTGATTCTGTTTTGCTCATTTTTGATGTGGATTTTATTAACTTTTTGGAGAGAGAAATGGCTCACCATCGGGCTGTCACTGCAGGTAAGCACCATCCTTAGTTGTAGCCCTGTCTGTCCAGATGTGTTCAGCCTGACTTTTGGCTTTCTTTCAGGTCTTTGCTCCCTACATACACCTGAGCAGCATATCTGCGATGGTTTTGCTTTCCTGGCCTGTGGCCTTCTACTTGATCCATTTGGAAGGAGAAGGTATGTCCTAAGGCTGGAACTTTCCCTGATTCTTCCAGCTCTGACTTTAGCTAGTGTACTTCACTCAGCCAAACAAGGTTGGTAGATAGCCAGCACTGTAGCTTTCTGAAATTCATTTAGCTTGTTACTCAGGCATGCTTCTGGTCAACTCACAACCCTACATGGCCTGTCATAGCATTTCTCTGATCAGACAGGCCCTCTTCTAAAAAGGGATTCTCCTTCTAGAAAAATAAGAATTCTCTGTTGTTACACATTGACTGTCTGGGAATAGGTTGAAGTAGTTGTGGGGAGGGTAGAGGGAATTTTATTTGACCAGTGATGCTACAAGCCGGAGTTCTTTTAGTTTATATTCAAATATTACTATTTTCAACTCTAGAACCAAGTGCAGATACCCCTGGACACATCTTAGTACTTCAAAACAGTCCCCAGTGAAATATCATGGAAACAAACAAGAGTCAAGAGCTGTATATGAAACTATTTTGAGAATGGAGTTCTCTCTCAGCACCCTTACTGAGAAACCAGGAGGACCTTCTTCTATGTCTTTTTTTTTTTTTTTTTTTTTTACTGCTGGTTAGACAGGGAGTGCCTGCTTCCTGACTTGTACAAGGATGCAGGAAAGAGAAAAACTCGATTGGTAGTGTTGTCATTGAGTGTACACGTGTGTATGTGTATGTGACCAGTGGGTTTTAGGAAATGTTTCTGGGGGCAAGAACTTACAGGGCACAATAATGACTCTTTTGTTTTTCATTTCCTGAATTTTAGCTGAAATGAGAAGAAACCAGAATACTAGTGAAAGAAGAAGAAACAAGTGGTGTAATATGCTCACGAAGTTGAGAGGTTAGAGCTGGCAGATCTAGATTTGAAAGCAACATAGGTGGTAATTTTAAAATGTACAAATGGGTAAAATCCTCCAAGGTCTAAAATAGTATGTGTTGGGGAGTGGCCAGTGATAACAGGTATTATGGTCAGGCTGTGTGTGTGTGTCTGTGTATGTGTCTGTGTGTGTATTTAAGAGATGAATGAGGAGAAAGAGAGAAGTGTCTACTATTTACTGAGAATCTGTGATGAGTCAACACTGTCATATTAATTACATGAGACAGATGTTAGTAGCAAAATAGTTCCACTTTTCAGAATGAGAAAAGTGAAGATCCAAAGAGGTTAAACAACATGTCTAAGTCATAAAATTAGAAAATAATAGTCTCGCTTTGAACTTGGATTTCTTTTAGCTAGTATCCCTTCTACTATCCCTCACTGCCTTCAGTACAGGGGCATTTTAGGCGGATCCTTAAGGGCTTGAGGACTTTCTCAGAACCAACCAAACTACTCCTTCTGAGAAGTTAGTCCTTAACATTCCCTCTCCTACCTCCTGTACAACTCATTCCCTTGTAAATTTGCATTTGCAATAATTTTGACTTAATAACACTTTTTATTTGAATAGTTCTTTACTTTCAAGTCACTGAAAGAATATGGGGATATGACAGAAATTGAGAGTAAATCAATGAGTCCACAGATTCAATGAACCCATGCACTAGGTATTTACGGACTGTTGTTTTGGGGATAGTTGTTTGCTTGGGATGGTTCTGCATTCCTCTTTTCTTTTTTGTCACCTTCTCCTTCCAACTTTTTCAGTTCTGCAAGTGGTTGTTGGATTGCCCTTCCTTCTTATCCTTTTATGTCTCTATGTGGTGCCATTTGGGACTTATTCTCCCTGTGTTCAGGAGAAGGATAAATTAGCACCCAAGCCGGACTTCTTTGGTCATAGAGGTGCACCCATGGTAGGTCTGAGCATGATGGATGTGGGTAAGTACAGCTGTGCATGAGTGTGAATGAGACAATGGCATATCAGATCCAGGAGCCCCTGGAGCAGTAAAGAGTTGGCTTGAGATAACAGGAATAAGGAGTTAAATGTAGAAGTTGGACTTGAACCCAGGTCACCTAATTCTCAGTCTTTTTTCTCTTTATTGTGCCCAGTGACATTGCCTCAGATGAGCCAAATCCCCAAATCAGGTTCAATAGAGTAGAATGTAGGCAGATTCTTTAAGGAAAGAGCCAAGGGAACCAAACTCTTCTTCTTAAAGTCTTTTCATTACTGGGACCCTCCCTACCCTACAAGGGATGTTGGCAGTAAAGACTGTGAGATTAAAGGCCTGATATCCTTTTCTTATACAGCTGGGACCTGAGAATACCATAATGTCCTTTGAGAAAGCTGTTGAACAAGGGGCCCATGGACTGGAGAGTGACGTGCAAATAAGGTAGGAAAGAAGAGGCCAGGGTAGGAGGAGAAAAGATCAATGCCATGGACGACTCTAGCCTGGCCCAGGCTGTAAAGAGGGCAAGCCCCTGGGAGCTTCTCCCCTGTCCACATGGGATATCTGCACAGGACACACATACATGAACCACTTCTCCTTTCAAACCACACATCTGCACCCCTGCATTCTCAGTCACAGCTCATAGAT